>NC_134648.1:9330305-9365305 GCF_030463565.1 Pelecanus crispus
CCAGAACAGGGTAATCCAACATCATGATATTAAATTACACTTCAATGATTTCTGAACTCTAAGATTATTTGGTAGTAATACTACAAAAGGCTTTGTTAACTGGAATTTTAAACTGTAACCCTCATGAGTCATGGTGGGTTAGTACTGAAAATAAAAGATATTAAAATATGAATTATATAATTACTACTTCCTCACCTGGGAGTTACAGGAACTGAACATACTTCCTATATCAGTGCCAGTTTTTAGGGTGAGAAGGCAATGATAGCAGAATTTTTATTTTTTCTCTTCTGGCCTGGTTTGTGCCTTAGCGTGGCGCATCTGACAGTGGTATTTACCATTACAGAGCTGAAGTTTCTAGCTTGTGAAAAGCTGCAAACATAAACAAACTGGTCGCCTGTTTAGCAGCCTTGGTTTGTAAATGTGCAGAATTTTGTAAACCAGCAATACACTTATCTATCTAAATGATACTTGCTTCTAAAATATAGATAAGTACTAATAGTTTGCACTTAGATAGCACTTTTTCATTTCTCTAGCGCTGTTTTAAAGTGATTAAATAATCTGTGTTTCTCTACACATAATAATCCTTCCAGGCAGACTCAGAAAATACCTGTAGCAAAGAACTTGTCCATGCATGAAAAGCAGCATAATTTAAAAAAAAAAAAAAAAAAAAGAAAAAAAAGATAAAAAGATCCAGAAAATTAGTCTGCTTCAAAAAGCTATTAAATTGTTCCTATCCCTGAAGCTTTACAAATGTGCTAATTGTTGTGTTCTGGTCATGTAATATGTTTCTGCACGAAGGCGCTTTCCTGTTGCCGAAGCCCTTGTGCCGTCTGGGGGAGGGACTGGCGGCCGTGTAACACGGGGTAATGAATCTTCCCTTTGGGCAGCGCGTGCTTCAGGTCTGAACGCCCAGAAATGAATGCTTCACAGATGTGCTGGGCTGCCTAGCAATGGAAATTTTCTAATTCTAGCTGACCTAAAAAAGTAAATAGACTGCTGAGCATAGGGCTACTCCCGGTATAAAACAACAATACCCCCCCAGCTACTATTTACATTTTGCCCCCCTACGCGCTCCTTCTTCCTAACCAGCAACTTGCCAAACCTGTGACACTGGTCTCTTGAAACAGCGCCTTTCAGGGACATATTGTATGGGTGGTTTGCATTGTGTAGTCGAATGTAAAACAATACAGCTCACACCGTCTCAGTGCTTTCCAGAGCAATGCTGCATGCGCTGGGCAGATTCTGCAGGGAGACACGTTGGCCGTTATCCGTAACTCGTATGCAGTCATAAGTAATGTGTGCATTCGCGTGTGTAGTTACATACTGTGTTTGTGTTTGTACACACAACTTCCGAAACTGATGTAGAGGAGGAAATAGGTATAGTCAATGCATACAAAATCTAGAAAAAACTCTGAGGCAGCAGTGGGGCAGTTCACAGCTGGGCTGGTCCAGAGTCTGCGAGCAGCTCCCGTTTTCTCCCATTCTTCTTAGGAAGGCACTTCATTAAACTCTGAATTTCATAGGATCTATAGAGACTAGATACTTGAAATCAGTGGAAGCTTGTAGGCAATGTGTATTTTAGCAATAGCTGGCAGAACTGTTCAATTCAGAAGTCTGTTTGCATTTCTGTCATGTCTCTTTTGAGTTGGTAAATCGGGCATTGAAATGCACTTGTAATGGAGACTTGCCAGTGCGAGTTACCTGTCTTGGAGCATAACCTTTCTGTGAAGTGTTGAAATCTATCTGGACAATTTTTATCAAGAGGCAGAATACGTTTTATCAGTTATTTGTGGTGTTGCACGCCCTGAGATAAAATGGTGGTTTTTAAATGGGTGTGTTAATGAGTTTTCTGAAATGTAACAAAATATTTAAACTGAGGTAAAAGCTTGATAGATTACAGTGAACTTTAACAGATAGCTTTGGATGCAGACTCAACTATGCGGTTAGTTTTCCAACTTCGCTGAAATTGTAGAGGGTGACAGTAACATGGCAATATGTTGGACCTCCTGGAACAGATGCTTCTGTCTCTGAATGCCACTTCTCCCTCCTCCTCACTTACATAGCTTCTGTTTGTGCACACAGTGCCTTGAACACTTCTCAAGCTTCGCAGTAGAGAGACCCAAGTTGTTGTAGAGCAGCGCAGGCATCGCCAGCAACTCTGGAACATTTCCAGTGAGCCATCTGTGGTTTGATACGAAATCCGTACTTGGTGGCATGTTGCAATGTCATTCAAAGAGGAGATATAGTGGAGGCACTGACTCAGTGAGAAGCTTCGTGTAGTTGTAGGACTGAATTCCTCTCCTTGACCTTTTACTATCCAAGTTAAGAATTTAGTTTAAGCTAGTCATCCAGGTTTCCTGGATAATCAGCAGAGATGGGCAAGCACTTGCAAGGATGATTCATCTCATCCTAAGTATATAATATAGGTTAGGCCAAATGGCTGACGTGTAGACAGCTGCAATTAGGTTGAATGAATCCGTCAGGGAAGAGAATGTGACATTAACGTTAGCATCCATCCAGACTATCCTGAGAGCCCTAGAATTACTCAAATTTGCAGTACAGGTCCCACACTCCTCTTACGTAAGCCCAGGGAGGAGAAATTTAGCAAAAAGAACAGATCTACTGGAGCAACGGTAGTCTGCTTGCTTTGGCTATAGATGATACCTTCAGACTCATGAACTACTGTTTGAATTCAGAACAGTATTTTCCTTCAGCTTTTAGGCAGCGTACTCTAATCTCAACTATAATGTGCCTAGATAATATATCTCCTCCTGCCCACCCTCTCTCCTTTTTTTCGCTCCACCTTCTCTTCAGCCCTTTGTCACTTAATTTCTTCCCTGCTCTCTTCCACTTGCCTCTCTATGCAGGGTGCTCTTTCTCATAGAACATTTTTTCAGTTAGAAGGGGAAAAAAGCTTTCGCATTAATACAGTGTTTATATATCCTGACATTTTTCATTCTTCCCAGATATTTTATCTTTCACTTCTTCCTTTTCACACACTTTGTGTATTCAGACTGTAGACTCTTCAGGACAGAAACGGGCTTTCAATATGTGCTTGATAAGAGCTGGATCAGTAAGTATCATGATAGTATGCTATGTAAATATTTAGTACAGTTCTGGTTCTAAGATTACCTTGTATTTCTCTGAATTTTGGACCAGATGAGCAGTTGAACAGCTGTAGTCCCTCGATAGTCTATAACCATCACTGATTAATCCAGCGCCCTTTATATCACGGGGAGCTGCTTCATTATGCAGGGACAACAGTTATAATATGAAGTGGCTCTGTTAACTTGTATGTGTGATGTAGAGCAGCCCGTGGTGCCAAACATTCGGCATTCTCAAGCATCAGAGAAGGTAAATCTTCCTGATATTTTTATCTTTCCCTTGTGTCCCTTCACATGTAGCAAATCATCTTTAACGTATCTTGGAGTTTTTGTTGGGAATGAAAGAGTTTGTTCAGACAATTGTCTATTGTTTCCTTTCCTGTCGCTGAAAAGTAGTGACTAGTGCTGCACATAGAAAAACCCACCTGTCTCTACTCACATGTTACTTGAACTTCTTCAGCCATCTGAAATCCCCTAGGGATTCATTTTACACAAACATGTACCTAATAGAATTTTATTGGTACAAATGACCTCTGAAAGACTTTCGCTTTGCAACAGCCAGTGTTTAAATAAACTGAGTTTTAAATTCAGCATCAGGAATTCAGATTTTAAGTACTTTGCATAGTTTTCAGTTACAGAAACAGTACCATGTGGCACATCCAAACAAATCAGCACAGTTTGAATTGAATTATCTTAGATATTATCGTATCACTTCTGTAAAGCAGATAGATACTCTGGAAAGCTGCACTGAAGAGGCACATATTAAAATTCAGCATTCTGAAACGTAAAACGGCTTTTACAAAATCTATCATGAAAGGAAATGGGTTTATTAATGGTTCTGAATTTTACCAGCTGTCTTTAAAGTCACTATTTAAATAATCTCTTTGTAATATTGGAAACCCACAACAAAACATCACTGTCCTGCAAATGAGGTGAAAGTGAGAATTACCCTAGTTTTATTTTACATTCTGTAAGTGATGGAAAATAAGAGTTTTAGAATTGTGTTCAAGTATTTTAAGTACTATCAGCTATATATAAAAAATTATTTTCATATTAGCAATGTGTCCTTTAGCAGACAGACAGGGATATGTAGGTAGAAGTATATTTATCAGCTATTCTTAGTGGAAGCCTTCTCTGAACACCTGATGTTAACAATAATTAATTTTGACGGCTCAGATTATGCTTCAACTTAAAAAAAAGAAATAGGAAATGCATATGGTAGATGTGCTTATTTTAACACGGGTTGATATAGTTGTGATTAGTTATAAGTCAATCACAGTTACCTGAAAAGTTGAAAATTTTAGAATGCTCTTTTTAAAAGTCAAGTCTTTTGTCTTTACAGTCAGTTTCGAAAATGTATCCATTGCTGTGATTTAAAAATGGTTATGTAGCATCTGTGAATATAGCAGAACAAGAAGAAACTGAGTTCATGTCCATTATACAGAAAAATAGTTACCAACTGGTTTGTCTCCTGAATTTGTTAAAATACCAAGAAAATTGTAATGTGAACAGCAATGTAAGAGATTCTGAGTAAATTATTTTTAGAATAGTTTGCCTAAGACCCATATGAAGTTATGGAAAGATAGTTTGGCACCATTCTCTCCACAAGATAAATATTATAGATTGTGAGACACTAGTCGTAACCAAATTTCAGGGCTATCATATGATTTCTGCCTGACACGGGTCTAGGCCAGTTGGAATGACTTTTCTAGTCCTTGCTGTGAGAGCTTATAACGTCCTCAGTGGTAAAGGGCTTACTGTTTTGCCATTGAGAAGTGAACTTACATTAACGCAGAAGTATTTTTAGGTTTTGTGGTATTAATAAGAATTTTATGTCTTTTCATAGTGGTATTGTCAGATTTGCGTGTGAGTTGTTACAAAGTTATGTCAACATAAGTGATATGTCACTCCAGTGGACTACATGTCGTATAAAATATAATTCATTTCATCATAATACACATAGCTGGTGTCTTTCAATTGGCAAACTTGGCAAGGGAAATGGCCAAAACTTATAGTCACCTCCATGTCAAATATTTGAACAAACTCCTCTCTAGAAGAAATTTCATTTCATACCTGCACATCTTTGTGTTTATATGCAGCCCAAAGGTAGTAATTTGTTTTTGCCAAGAAGACCCATTAGTTACTCTGCTTGATGATGACCTGTTAAGAAAGCAGTAAAGTCATTGACTGGCAAGGCTAAGATGCTCCTGAGATGTGTATCTCTTAAGAAGTTTGTAACCATTTGGCAGCTACCTCACTTAGAAATGGAAGATGCGACCTGCGGGGACGTCAGGTAAACCTGTTCATTCGGGACCCCTTTCACCACGTAAACAGACATATTGCAATGGCCTTGAAGCTGTGGCTCTGGGCACTGCAGAGAATGAGTGCCACATGTTGCTATTGCATTGAAGGTATACCCAATGTCTCTGGTGGGTTCAGCCACCGCTATTAAATCCTTCCCCCACTGCCCAAATAAGAAGAGCAGAGCAGGTTCAGTGAAGGTAACCAGGGTCAACCACCAGTTCTGGTGACTGCCAGACAGATCCATAGTTATGAGGCAAGTCCACTCTCAAGCTGAGAAGTCAGGGCAGCAGGTTAGGATCAAACCTGGATCAGCAAGCTCCATGGTTGGGCCCTGGCACAGCGGTCGCCCAGGAAGATGGCCAGGGCCTGCGCAGAGCGCAGCTGCCCAGCAGAGCGGGGAGCACCTGGCAGGGCTTTGCCAGCTCCTTCTTGCACAGCTCTTTGGCACCCAGCAGCCCAGTTGGGGGGTGCGCAGCTGCACTGTATCACAGATGGCCATGAGCACTGGCAGCTAAAGCCTCCCGTTTGGGACAGTCTTCTTCACTGCAAAGATGAAGAGACAGCTCAGTAGCTGTGGAGTAGTTTGGCATCCCTCCATGGGCTCCCTCTTTTCTTAAGATGCAAGTTGCTTGTTTTCATTTCCAAAGGCGTCCATGTCCTTTTCCCCAACCTGCCTGTGAGATCTGATTATCAAGAAATCTATTTCCAGTCAGGTAATGGTGACGATCACTTGACAGTTTGATAATTTTCAAGCAAGAAACAGGGTTCTTCACTCTAAGAGGAGGTTTTATACAGCTGTATTACAAGGGGTGCGTTATGGGCATCATAAGGAGAAGAGGACACAGTAACAGGAACTGTTCCTGTTCTCTCGTGTGGGCTTTATGGAATGGCAAGAGTTCTGCTTCAAAGAGAAATAAGTAGGATATAAAACTCCCCAACTAGGAGTCTGCATTTTTCATTTTCCCAGCATTCCTAAAATTCTTCTCCCCACCCCCCTCTTCCCCCTAAACCAAATCCCTTCGGCTTTGGTGACTTCAGTCTTCATGGAGTTGTAGCAAATGGAACTAGAAGGGATCTAGAGAGGTCATTAACCCATCTCCCTGCCCCAAGGCAGGACTGCAGCCATAATAGACTAATAAGCAATGTTTTTGGTCAGAGATCCAAATAAATGGAATTGTAGAGATTTTTTTTTTAAAGTTTAATTTTTGGAAGTTTGGACTCAGTTGTTAAAGCTTCATGTAACTGTTAGCAGAGTCACAAGGTTAACTTCAGTGGAATTATTTTAATATATATCAAATTAAGGAGAAATTCCTACCTGAACTCCCACCTCTTTTTTCTGAGATTCAATGGTTTTGCATCACTCGTTTTATTATTTATTTGTTTGCTAAAAATATAATAATGATTTTGGACTAATATGAAGAATTACTCTGGGTTTAGATTTTTGCCAGTGTATGTACATATGCTTATCATATTGTTGCTAAACATTTTTATACTTTTTATTGCTTAAAGCATTTTGCAGAATATTTTATTTTAGTAGCCCTGAATTAATTTTATGAAATTTTGCTGTTTCTTGAATGTCCTCCACCTCAATTATTTCTGAGTATTTTAGCCAGTGTAAAAACAGTCTGTACAGACACACATTTCCTCAAATCTGAAAAGTAATTTTATGAACTGATTGCTGTTTGTACTGTGTAGATGTAATACTGGATGTCACTAGTTGCCTCCACAATGCAGCGCCAATAGATTCTTCAGAAGAATACGTGTACCGTGTGTGTATAGTTGTATAGTATTCAGTTCTTTATCATTATATCTAGTAGCTAGCTCTTTGTTTAACCTGTCATTGGTTACTTAGTTTCAGCTATAGGATTTTTACTTTATTTTCAACCCCTTTTATAGTCAATTAAAGCCTGCATACTGGTTTTATGCATTTTGTAACTGAGGTATAATCAACATCAGGAGAGGTTGCTAGGAAAACTGCTGGTCAATCCTCTTAATACTGAAGAGAAAAAAAGTCTTACATTGGAAAGTCTGGTTTTTATAATAAATCTGTAAAACAATCCCTTTGATACAGTAAGCTATGCTGGCAAAAGCACTTGCTAGTATTTTTGTCTACTAGGGATTTTGTTGGGTTAAAAAAAAAAAAAAATTACGCCCCAACCAAATGTACCAGCCCACTGGAAGTTCCTAAATAGCCATGAGTTGGATCTTTACATCCCAGTCTTACAAGGCAGACGAGTGTCAGAAAACCATCAGTGCTGTATTTGGTCCTCAGTGCTGGGACTGGACTAAACAATTGCTTGGTGTCCCTTCTGGCCTGTCATTTTACATATTCTTATCTTCTACTTTTTTTTTTTTCCCATTGAGAACAAATAAAGTAATTAGAAGTTTTCTTCAGGCAGAGGGAGGAGCAGAGGCAAAGTATGTAATAAGTTTTGTCTGAACTGTTTTCCTTTGGTAATGCATGCCCTAGAGCTGTGTACTCAGCTGGGTTCAGTGTAATTGTTCCTATCACCGCAAAACCTTTGGGACCAGCCCGAAACAGAGCAGGCGGGAAGCACCAGCGCTCACACCATGCCCCTTCCCTAGCTATGTCTTGTACAGTAGCCTTCTTCCTTGGCCGGTTATTTCTTAATCGAGTGAATGAAGCTTAGAGGCTGATTCTGAAGATCCTAAGTTTAAACCTTTCTGACAGCCTGCATGGGTGAAAGTAGTGTGTGATCATGTAATTAAACACACTGTAATAATGCAGTTACTCAATTAACTTTGTACAAAGGAAGTTTACTCCAGCATTCCCTAGTTTTTACACTGACAAACTTTACCTTTCTTTGATACAGGCTCTAAGAAGTTATCACAAGGAGGGTGCTTATAGGATCCTATTTTCACTTTTATATTTACTTTTGCCAGACTATGACAGTTTTGCCTTAAAATATTGTTGCCCTGCCAGCTTGCTGTAGGCTGCAGGAAGTTTTGTGTTTATCCACACGCTGGAATATTTTAGTGAAAACCTTCAATTATTTAAAAGAACAAATGAAAATATGCAATTTTCTGTCTAGCATTTATGCTAGGGATGTGTTTTTGCTGTCCTGTGAACATCCAGCCCTGCTTGGCACAGGCACACTCAGTACTGCGTATTCAGCTTGACCCTTTTCGGGGGATGTACCTGCTTTTGGGACCAGGAGGTGAGCTGGTGCCTGTGCCCGCACTCTGGGCAGGGGCCACCGGGGCAGAGGAGAGGGCAGGGGGCAGGAAGGGGGGACAGAAAGCAGCGCCTGCAGGAGAAAGAAGGGCAGAAGAACAGCAGGTGGGAAGAAGAGGAGGACAAAATAGGGACTGAAGAGGGCAAGGAAGGGTGTCCTGGCACTGAATTTGGACCTAGGCATGGGAGCAGGGAATGGAATATGGGCATAAATGGGCAAGAGAAACCCAGGACTGGCAGGAGCAGGAATGAAGAGCTTGGAAACAGAAAGCTGAGACTGGCCGGGGCAGAGGCTGGGGAGCGCAGATAACCAGAGAAGGGGCGGTTTTGTCATGAAGACCAGTTGTAGGATGGGAGGCCTGGGCCACGAGGACTGGGGTTGCCTATGGGAGCAAAATCAGCCTGATTCTTATCAGACTGATGAGAGAGAGAGAGATTGAAAGGGATGGAGGTCACGGTCACAGCCTCAGAAATAGCAGAGAAGTCTGTCCACCAGAAAACATTTTGTCCTAAACTGGGACTTTAAATGTAATTGTTTCTCTGTGGTCAGCAAATATCTGTGCAAATGTCTGATCATTCTGTAATGCTGGTGTTCAGAAAGGATCACAGCCTATTCACGCTATCACTTACTGCCTTAGTTCAAGTGACCACAATGTCCCTACTGGTGCCAAAAATAAAGGCCTGTTGTTTAACCTGTGGATGTTTGTATAATGCCGTGCAATGAATTTCCAGTTTGTTTGTGGTTTCAAATTTAGAATATTTTTAATGGTGTTAAAATACTTAATAGGATTAATATTTGCAGCCCTGTTTATATTTTTAAGCTGTGCACAGAATACGTAAGGAATGATATTTTGAAATGCCTATTTAGGCTTTATTCAGAGGTAGCGTGTGTGTGTGCTGTGATTCAGATCTTAATGGCAGCATAATATTCAGTTGTTTTCAGAGGACCCTAGTGTTGTTTATTGCTCAGAATACGTCTGAGCTGAGGATGAATGTGGCATATGCAGTGAAATACGCTTCCTGGGGAACCAGCAATTTGTTGTAATGTTTGAAAATTGGGATTGTAGAGAGGGCAAGGATTGCAGGAGGGATGGTCTCATAATTAAGACGATTGAAAGATACCGTGGAAGGTATGATGTGTCCCTGCCTATACCACTGAGCTTCTGTGTGATCACGTCACTTCAACCCAGCATTTTTATTTCTGTACTCTTATTTAGTGTCTCTTGCTTTCTGAGTGCCTGACTTGGGGTTCTTGAAGAAATACTAAGCACTCACAGCTGCAAATGAAATCAGCATTTGATCATGTGAAATACTGTACGATGCTAAACATTCTGGAAAAGCAAGTCCTAAATGCCTCAGACTGTGTTTCATAAATTTGTAGATACCTTTTGCCATGTGTTTTATGTGCCTCAATTCCCTGTCCCTAAAATGGAGGTAACTTTGCTGCCTTATCTCACGAGAATATTAGGAAAATAACACAGTTGGTATTTGTGAAGCATTCAAGTGCTATATACTGATATGTGCTATTGAAAAGCCGTTCTGTCTTCAGAGCAAGGTTTGAATAGTGTACAATAAATACGTCAGAAAAGTTCAGAGTAAACAGTGACAAGAAAACAAAATATTGAATAGCCAGTCACTAAATGAGCAGTGTGCATCCTCTTCACTGAATAAGATGGGGGAAGAAGAGTATATGCGTGTATAATGAAACACTGTATCATAACAAATACTTTTGTAAAAGCCTGATTCAGTCCCACCATCCAATCTGAGGATCTTTAATTTTTACTTTTCCTATCTGAGTCTTTGCAAATTTATAAATATTCTTCTATCTATTTTCTGTTTATAATATACATTAGTGAACGAACACAGCATTGACTAAGAGGCTGTGTAAATATCAAAGATTTTTTTTTTTCTTTTGACCACACTTTAAGTCCAGGCCAGTGTGGCAGGGTTTACAGTTCTTCCCTCCCTGTGATATTAGTTAGTCCCTCCATAAGATGAGTTTGCTGAGTCTCAGTTCTGTTTGCTGTTCATCACCTTGCACTGAATCCATTTGGCAGACTTGGCAAAAGGGTCCGTAATTGCAGGAGGAAGACAGCGGTACTACATTTCCTGTAGAGGAAGCCGCCTCTCCCATTCCCCGGTGAGGGCAGAGAGATGCTAACAGTGAGTGGGAGAAGGTTGGATTAACTCACTTGTCTCCCTGCCTCCCACATGCGAGATACCCTCTACCCTGCTAGCAGAGTACTGTAGACTTTTTTGGCAAGAGAAGGTGACTGAAAGATCCACCGAGTGCTCCCCTGCACTTCCCGGCTTTTCCTCGACCTTCATTTTCCAGTGGTTACAGCCCCCCTCGTGCAGTCCAGGTTGTACATTGGCTCTTCCCTTGCAAACATTTTTCTCAGTAGACAAATAAGATGGGCATGTGCCCTAGTTTATAGTGTGTTGATGTAGAAATGAGGCATCATGGACCACAGTTCACATCCACAGTCATGCTTAACCTTCTCTGGAATAAGTGAAGAACCATAAGTGAAGGATACCATAGCACAGCACTGATTTTAGTACGGTGAAATGCAAGAGCCGCATAGTTACTAAATGTTATATAAAGGGGAATGGGTTTTGATAAATAAATTGTGCTTCATACGCAAAGTGCTACCAAAAAACCACGCACTTCTCCTATTTCAGCACTGAGGTGTGTCATCTCACCCCAGCTGCAGGCTTTCCCACCCCACATGCATTACTTTATGAATTTCCTTCTCTGGGAGAAGACAATAACCCAGCACACGTTCTTCTCCCTGCGCTGCCCACAACCAGGAGTGGCCGGTGGTGGGAAGCACTTTGGAGCACCTCTCAAGTTCCGTCGAATTGCACAATCTCAAAGGCAGCAATGAATTGAACAGTCAGCCTACTGTAAATACAGATATTTCTTATACTTTTTAATTGAAGTCTTATCCTATGAAAGTTACAAAGGTATTGAATAAAAGGCAGCTGTATTTATGTGTTGTGATAAAAGCAAAAACATAGCGAAAGCAGAGGACAGCCCACACAGCCTTCTAATACAGTTTTGCAGCCATTACTGTTACCCTGTTCCCTTCAGAAGCATGTGCATTTTAAAAGAGCCACACAGTTTAGCCTTTGCCTACTAAATCTTTCAAGAAATATGCTCCTTCCATGATACCAGTTTGATAAATTATTGCACTGTGTAGAAGATGCTCAACTGTCTCATCTGACCAGCTTTCAGTACCTCACTGTGTCCAAAAGCAAGCCACTAATTAACCAAGTAAAGCCTCGGTTTTACATTAATTTTCACCTTACTTTACAAGAGCTAAATGGTAATGTCATGTCTTTTATATATCTCCAGTGTAAAAGATCCTCAGAGGGAGAGTTGAAATATTTTTGTCGTAGTTGAAAAAGAAGGTTTATTGTGCAAGGACTGTGTGCTTGTGGACAACCATGTAACCTGTGTCTCAGTTTCCTCATCTGTAAAATGGATGTAATGTTCCTACAACTCACAAGAGATGGGGCAAGGTTTGATTAGCGTATATGATTGCCTTATGCAAATGAAACTACTATCACTGCTTGTTTTTATTAACAACTATCAGTAGAATATGAAAAAGAAACATTTAGCAGAATAACACTGCAACCAGGGTAAGCCCTCTCCATCTGTTGGCCATCACATCATTTATTTTCAGACTCTGCCACAAAGTATGCATGTTTGAAACAAAACTATACTTATATTGTAATGCTGTAGAAATCAAAGGATTTGATATAAGCGTTGACATACAGGCAAAACACTTATTTTTAAAGGAAAAATGCCCGTAGATATAACCAAATACCCTGAGCAAATTTGGATTTTGTTTAGAAAATTTTCATGAGGAAAAAATCTATTCCAATTTACAGAATCCAATATATTGAAAACATACAAAACTGTTTCCAGGTCAGCCTAAAAGAGTGTCTGGGAAGTGTTCTATTTGTGTGAGTAAATATTGATCGGTCAGGAAAAAGACTGCATTTTGAAGTATGCTATGGAAAATAAAGTCTACTGCAATTATTCTTTTTTTTCCCCTCCCTGTTTTTTCCTCTCTCTCCTTCTCCCTCTCCCTGTCTCTCTCTCCCTCTCCCTCCTGAAAATCTCCTGCCACAGCGCCTGCATTTGCCTCCAGACTTGTCAGACACAGTGAGCCGCGCAAGCAAACAGGATCTGGCAGAATCCACCAAACTGCTGAGCTCAGGATGTGGTGCTATGGCCATCGGCAAGAAGCACCTGGACTTCTAGTGATTTCTACTTAGCAGTTTCACTCAGTTCTATATGACACTCTAATTATGAGTGTTAATGACTTGTATAAATATTTTTCTTAATGACTTGACCCAGCAGTCTTTAAAAATACATCTTATCATATGGTGCCTTTTTTTTCTTTTTTTTTTTTTTTTTTTTTTTTTTGTTCTGGTTTCTTTGTACTAATTTTGGGCTTGTTTGGATTTTGCTTTTTGTTAAAGCTTCTGTTATGCTGGGTCCTGCCATTGTTCTGCTCGACTGGAAACATGCAGTATTTTGTTAGTTTCCTTAAAATATGAAAATTACACTTACCCTTTCATTGCTAGGTTTTTTTGTACAATAAAAATGAAGGGATATTTTTCCCAATGGAATTTTTATATACTTACATTTAATATTTTGTACGAATAATAAGTTAAGTTGGACGGGTCATTGAAATAAAGGAATGAAACTAAGCAATTCATTGTCACGTGTTGTTCTGAAAGCAAACTACACAGCTGTGGTTTTAAAAACATTAATTTTTGTAATTGAAATACCATTCTTAAATTTCAGGAAATATTTACATTAGCTTATTGAATATGTAATAATACATTTAAAATATATAAGACAGTTTTTATTTGAATATGCCAGTAATTAAGAATTGTTGGGGTTTGAATCAGAATATTTTATAGATAATTACTTTGCCTTATGGCTTACTACATGCATTAAAATGCACTTGAATGGAATTTACTAACCATAGAGAAAAGAATATATTTCCTTGTGTAGTTCAAAACAGTAATCCGAAACAATTGAAGTCAGCACTATGAAATTATGTCAACAGACATAATTCAAGATTGAGATTCAAACCGACAGCTACATTAATGCTAGAAAACCAGAAGAGTGCATTTGAGCTCAGGGAAGGGTATCACAGCATGCTGGTCTAAAGCAGGGCAGAATATACAAGTAATTCAGGCTTCTGTACCCTCAGATACACCATTTGTGAACTTCCAACTATTTCGTATGTATTTCTGTGTGCATCACACAAAAGAACGGTAAAGCAAAGCTGACCTGTAAAGTAAAGTGGTTTGCATTCTTTCTTCTGAGGCTGACTTCCATTTTGAAAGATAATATCTTCTTCTCCGCAGAACTTCCAAGCCACCCAGCTGTAAGATTGCATTACAGTTTCAAAATTTAGTCTTTATAATAGTGTATTACATGGCTGGACTGCAATTGACTCTTCAAAGAACGTGTTAATAGGATGCAATAACGGTAACTTATTTTGATGGGTTTGGAACCACAAGCTGGTTAAGTGGTTTGCTTTTTTTTCTGCAATCCAGGTTCTACTTTATTTTTTCTTGACAACACTGTGTAAAACAAAGACATAGCTTTTAAAACTGTCTAACTAATATGATGAATGTCAATCACTTAAAAAACTCCACTGTAGCATAAACACATACTGTATACAGCTTTTATTCTGAATTAGAATAATTGAATCAATGACAGTGATTTGCCAGGATGTCAAATCTATCCATCATATCCTGTCACTACCAGTTTATTTTTTGTGATCAAAATCAAAAAGACTACTATTTTGTCATCAGCTATTTCATTAGTAGTAACAATCAGGTTTTCTCTTCTATATTTTTTAGATATGCCTGTTATATTTTTTATTTCTAAAGACACAAATCCTTTTTAACTCTTTTCAAAATAAAGTTTCAGAACTGAACTGTCAGTTTAATAAAGCAAAAAGACATCTACTTTCCTATGCCAATATATTTAAAATATTATCATTGATGTCTCAAACATTTTTTCTCTTTTTGTATTATGTGTAACATTGAATGGAAGTTCTCATTAGATACTTAATTGTGCCTTTTGAAAGCATGAAATAATTTAAATACTTAGGATAAAGTGATTTTTAACAAAGGTGAAGTTTTACATAGTACGTCTTTTTGATGTAAATAACACAAAACACAGTACTTCTTTGTGAAATATAAAGTCACAAGACATAAAGTGCTGCCAACATACTTAAATAGGTCATTGACTTAACATGATTCTATACAGGGGAGAAAATATCATTAAAGTCACAGTCAATTTCTAGTTAACATATTAAGGGAAAATTGTTAGCGAGTAGCATGTGTATTCTGCATATGTATATGTGTATATGTGTGTCCTATGCATTTCTAAGACTTCAATTTCAAAAACTTTGGTAGGTTAATATTAAAGCTGACAAATATTTTTTATAATAAAGGGAACTCCTTCTGCAAATCTGAATTTTTTTTTTTCTGAGTCACTAAACATGCTTTGTAAAATAAGTGTTGGAGTATACAGATGTACAGTGTTGTTTACCTAAGGCAAAAACATGGAGCAAAATTTCTCTTCTTCCAAAATATCGTATCAGTTACAACAACATATGACAGTGACTTGGCTTATCCAGTAAACTGGTAAGTGAAATAATGCTATGTACATGCTACCTGATAGTATGTAGATATATAGTAGATATAGTGTAGATTTCATTTGCTGCACCAAAAGCAGTTTTGACTTGGGAAGCAAGAGAAGTGTTTACATGGTTATTTTTTCCCATAACCACTCTGTGACTGTCAAGCTCCTGTGTACAAAACATCCTTTGGTTCTTCTTTTGATTCGAAGACCAATATTTAACTAAGGGGTGCAGCTCAGGCAATCGAAGAATGGGTGCAGCCTCTTTTGACAGGCTGTTGCAATGTGCTACCAGCTTCTTTTTGCATTTTCAGAGCCCCCTTGTTGGCTTGCATGGAAAATCTGTGCAATCCTTACTTGTGTTCTGAGGGCTCTTTTCCACAGAGATTGCGGTACGAAGTTTTTTTGTTTGTTCTGATTTTTTAAGCAGAACTTCCTGCTTTTTAGCAGGCTACAAACTGAAACCACCGAACTCAGCTGGGAAACAATAGATTCATCCCAGTGAAGATGTTCCCAATTCAGCATGAGAACCTGATCTTCACAGAATTGTGACACACAGTCAATAAAGCAGTAATGAAATTTAAAATGTTGTGTCTTTAATATGTCAAATAAGAATTCTTTGTATAATTTCTGTTGTGTTGAGGTTTTCAAAATACAAGTATTTGGAACATGAGACCAATATTATGATAGATTAAGTCTTTTTCTATGTTTGTAAAGAAATTACAAAAGCAACTTCAAGGATGCAGCTGAATTCAATTTTCTGTAACAGTAGCTACAAGTATCTAAAAATGGGCATTCAGCTACTTCAGATTTGATATATGTGGTAGTACGCCACTGGTTTAATCTTTAAATTTAATATAAAATTGTGAAGTTGTTCCAAACACAGTTTTTGGAAAAGTGCAAAAGTCTAACTTAGAAAAATCCTTTACTCTGCAAATATTGGAAGGGGAGCTATTAATCAAGTTTTTCTGAAACCACAAGGTTGTAACACATCCTTTTAAAAATGTGTGTCTATTACAAGTATTACACATATAAGCACATACACACGCACACATATTAAGCCAGTATTTCTCCAGGATCATATATTAGAAATTTAATAAAGTGTTCTTCTTCTTTTCCCTGTGCTAGAGAAGCATCATTCATAACTACCAAGCACAACAGAAATAGGAAAGAAGATGCTTTTATGCCTTTAAGAGATGGTGGAAGGAAGTACCATCCCCCATGACATCTCTTGGGGCTTTTCTTTTCTCTTGTGAGCTACCTGAGTGCAGGGCCTACATTTCGTTTTTTTAATCACATTGAGCACATGATGGTGCTTATTCAATAATAAATGTACCTGTGCAGAAAAAGAATGAAAGTGAATCCTTGTCATCTTAAGAAAAAAAGGCAACTCAAATGGAGGGGGAAAAAAAGAAGAAGAAAAAAAAAACAATTCCACTACAGTTTTTTTCAGTTTCTAGTCTAATATAAGCAAACGTTAGGCTCTTTTTTTTTTCCCCCCAGAAATGGTTCATTAACATAATGCATGCCTACATCTGTATTTCAGCATCTGAATGGATAGACAGATTTTCAGGAGTGCTGAGCACCAAGCATCCCGGAGCATCTGCTGAAAACTTGGCTGCTTATTTAACCTCCGCCTTTAAACAATTTTGAAAGTTATTAGGCACTTCAAACTAATTTGTAGACCTTCTGTTCATATCAAAATGAAGGCATGTTTTGTGCTTTCTATATTTTTTTGCCCATGGATTTTCTGGTGCTGTAGAGATTAATCTAAAAAATCTTTCAGAGAAGTCGGTGGTGGTTTAGACCAGGAGCAAGCTGGTAGGATTAGGCCCGGTGGATCTTCTTTAAAATGTTAGCAGATCTAGAGAATTTGTAGCTGCATACTCCTCTATAAAAAAAAAGTATTTGCATGTCTTCTGGCATTGAAAGTAAATGTTAAATCCAAAATGTAGCAAGAATAAAAAAAAAAGAAGTCTTCACTCTATGCTGGCAGAGTTTGAGTCTGAACATTCATGCCTTCAGAATGCTCCCCACACTTATGGCATAAGAGACATTCTCTTAAAAAGTCTTGAATCAAAAGGCAAATTTTGGTGCACTTTCAGCTACGTTTTTGGAGTCAGCTTGGAGCAAGCCACACTAAAGAAAGCTCTTGCCGAAATTTCATGGGGCTAGACTTACAGAAGAACAGGTATGAGGTCTGGTTTGGGTTTAGATATGAAATCAAGCAGTTTTCAGTGCCAATATTTTGGGAAAGCATATTGTGTGGAGAAAAAGCTGTAAACTTGTTTAAAATATGTTGCTCGAGTGAGACTTTTCTGCAGTTCTTAGTATGTATTTATTTATATTCTGGAAGTATCTCAGAGCTACTACTCATAGACGAGGACTGTTTTGTTCAGGGCATCGTTCTTGGCCTGGGACTTGCACCGCTGCAAAATGAATTTGCCTTCCTGGCCTGTTTTAAATGAATAGGGCAGGGATCGTTCTAGCAGGACTTGATGCCAGTTCTAGCCCCATCGCCTTCAGCTAGCAGCTGGAAACTGCAGCTCTGCCACTTGATTCCTGACCAGGGAAGTTTTAATGGGTCCATTTCCTCTCTGGGCACTTTCAACATCTTTATGGATCCAGTGGATGAACTAGTCAGGCAACAGATGTACACCTGCTATCCATTGTGTATAACAAAACTCCTGCCACCAGCAAGGCCTTGCGCTTGCAAAAGCTAAACTAATGAGTAGAGCTGAACTCAGTCAAGACCAGATAGACAGTGACAGGCAGAGGAAAACATTTGGAAGAATTCTCCACCATGGTGAAATTTCCATTTATGGTGCTTCCCAGCCTACATCCAGGATAGCTCAGCAATTTTGGAAAATTACTTGAGTGAGAAGGAGTTTGACAGTATGCTCTTCGAGACGGTGGAGTAGCAGGCCTGTCTGTGTGGGAGACAGAGCCTTCCCAGGAGCCACCTCAAAACTGAGGGGTTCTCCCCAACCAGCAAAGGATCGTAGGTGGGGAGCTTCAAACATACACCATCAATACGCCAGTTTCAGACAAGCAAATAAAACTTTACTACGACAAAACAATGGGGAAAAGAATGGAAGCGCAAGCAGTATGGTAGGCAGGCACAATTCCTTCATGCATGACAGAGAGTACAGCAGATAGACACACTAAAAGAATATATGCAAGAGAGCAGAACGGGGGGGCCATTCTGCAGTCCTTGCCTATAGAAGGGTCTATGAAGTTTTAAATGCGTCCTTGCCCAAACAGGTGTAAATCAACAACAGTTCACGCAGAGCAACTGAATCATAACTCAAAAAATCATCAGACCCAACAGAAGCTTAGTTTAAGTAAGAATCTAAGGGTTTGAATGCATATTTTGCAAAGTAACAGTGTTGACTTAAATTCAGAGAAATCAAAATAGACAACTTGCTTCTTTAAAAGCAAAAAAATTATAAAATTTAAATGACTGGATTTTTATTTAATCCAGTCTGACAGAGGGAGTGTTAAAAATAGATAAACCCTCTCCTGCAGACTACACACTCTGAATATGAATCCAACTTTGCAGAGAGAAATACAAAGGGTAAACCATAAGCAGTTACAGGGAGAAATATAAATTTTCTTCACTTGTGATGAGTTAACATATTTATCGTAACAACCGGAAGGTGTTTATCTGCTGTATGCAGTTCCATATAAATCAGAGTCCTTCTGTTGCCCTATATGTAATTTCTATGGAATAACTGTTCATAAACTTCTCAAAATCCATCGGCGTAGGCCTGACCTGAAGGAGGTTATCTGTGAATCTACAAACTCCTCTGGTGCAGCTGGAAAAGCTCGTATGTCCCTGGAGAGGAAGAGCTGCAATTCACAACCCTCACCAATTTTAGCTGCTGGAGTGTACGTGAGGTCTGTCAGGTGCCTGGAGGCAATTGCAACTTCTGCTGGAGGATTTCATGCAACTTACAGCTCCTGTCAGGCACCTGAAGGTAACAAGGAGCCTCCTGGGTCACTCACAAAATGTCTGCTCGCCACCTGACCCAGCTGCAATGCGACTTAGGAGGTCAAGCTCCAGTGCTTGAGAAACCATAGACCTCTACCAGCCCAGCAAAAATAGTATTGTGGTCCTTTCTGGGGGCAAAGCAGCTCCAGCACACAGCCCTGGCATCAGACATGCGTTTTCACCTTCACCCCTTCAAAATCACAATCGTCTCACCAGGGATATTACCTGATGGGATATTATCTAGGAGGAGGAAGGGAACAGTACGGAAGGCCCCAAAATTCTCAGTGCATTAAAACATAGTCATCAGAGGTTCTCAGTGAAACTTAAAGGGAAAGCAGGGGACTTTTCTCTAAAGGGCCATCTTCAAAAGACACAACAGGGGTTCTGGCAGCTGGAGGTTTCATGAAAATCTGTCACACATCAGCTGTACTTGTTAAAAGACTGATCAAGCGGTTTCATTCCTTTGAGGTTTCATTTCTGCAGCTCCTATGAAAACACCTTCATCTTCCACGCGATCGCTATTGAAAACTATCTTAGGATAGTAAACTATCCTAAGTAAGCTACCCTAAGTAACTGTCTGCTGATACATTGGGTTTTTCTTTCTTTACATCTAAGAGAATATTAGGGGAGGAATTAATTTAAAACATGTTCTGAAGGAAGGAACTTGCCAACCTGGCTCCTATCCAAACTGTACTATCTTTACTACCACGCATCTCATGCAGATTGCTCCATTCTCTGCTATTTTCTTTAAGAACTACTAAACAGATAACGTATGTGAGAGACTTGCCTAACATCATTCTCCAGCAGTAATCCAAAGGGAGCTATATTCCATGCTTTGTTTTCCACCCAAAGAGGAGGAACATTTCTTCTGCCTCTACCGCGCTGTGCAGGGCAGGGGCTTCAGGCGTGCCTGCACTCTTCAGCCAGAGACGTGCTCCCACAGCTGCCTTCTCTCCACAGCAAGACACATAAACACAGCCATCACAGATTCTACTCTCACATCTGTAATTTATATGCCCATTTCAGGGTAGGGAGGGGGGAGTATTTGAGTATTTGTAGGTGCCAATCACACTTTTGATAAGAAGCAGGGCTGCAGGAGCTCATTAAGCAAGCAGGTGTCCTGTCAAAGAAGAGGTATTTAAAAAGAAGATGCTACACCATTCCCAGAGCAGAAGAGCCTTATCAGCTGCATGTGGAGCAATGCTCAACTGCTGGAGCTGAGGACAAGAGCAAGTGGAAACAAACTGAAAAAAACAGAAAAAAGAATGATACATTTTCAGTTTTTCTAGTGCTGTTTATACCATTGAAATGCGGAACAAATTTAAACCTTAACATAACTCTAAACCTGCACATATTACCCAGAGAAAATGAGAGAATATATTTTAGTCAGTAATACTGGAAAGAAAAAAAAAAAAAAAAAACCAAGCCAGACACCTTTGGCCATGGAGAGTGAATGAAATAGGACTACCAATGTCTGGAAAGCCTGGGGGAGGTGATGTGTGTTATCAGTCCCAGGTTGTTCTTTGCAACTGTAATCTTGCCCCCAAAGATAAATCCCATGTTCGGCTGCCTAAAGTAAACCAGCCTACGAGGGCATTTTACTCACTTTGTAAATAAAAACCTAGCTAAAAAAGAAGTGGTGAAATCACCTTTCTGTGTTGCAGCCTGGGTGAGAAAGCAGCTCTTTCTGCCTCCTGGAGCAGGGCACATGCCGACTCGTGCTTACCTTTTAAAAACAATTAAAAACTCTATCTGCACGGCGCGAGGCAATTCCAACACGTATGTCACCGCATGCATGTCTGCTTCGCCATCAGCATGTATGGCTCATCATCTGTCTGCTCTGAACAATAACTGTTAGGTTAGCAGCCTTTTCACTTGTAAATGTAAATATTGTATCTAGAACACAATATTTGAAATACAAAATACAGTGTTATTAAGACAGCGCTCACACATCAATTCCTGTGTGACTATAATTTGTGAAATGCCTTAGGAGGGGCTTATAAATAAAGTATAAGGTGTTATTATGAAATACATTTTAACCAAATACACAGAAATGGCTCCTTCCTATTGAAATCAATAGCAAAACTCCCGCTAATTTCAGTGGTAAAAAGAGGAGACCCTTGGAAATTGCTGTGTTACGCTGAGCAATATATTACAGCAGATTTCAGTCTTCATAAGTAATGCAGCTCTAGAAGAAGAAAGAGGATGAAAATGGGTATTAGAGGCTGTTCAAAGCATGCTGAAGTTTTTCATTTCTCACTCGTGCGGCTGGTAGCGGTATGTGGCGAGGCAGCACGTCCCCACGCAGCCGCATGCAACCCCCTCGCCCGTTTGCAGCGGCGCTCCGAGGCGGGTTGGGCGCTGGGGCTGCTCCGGGGCCTCGCCTGGCCCCCAGCGAGCAGCCGGGAGCTGGCACCGGTGCTCAGGCGTGGGAGCCCCTGCATGCTTGGCCCCGCACCCCGACGCGCCCTGGGGAAAAGGCTCTCGACAGAGCGGTGGACGCGACGTGCCGTGCGCGGCTGCCTGTAACCCGCAGAGCCCCCAGCACACACGGCGGCGGCTCTTCAAGGCAAGCAACGCTCTGCGGACCAAATGCCCTAACTTCTTCCCAGAGTGCAGCCAGCCAGAGACTTTTCCCCACCGACCTCCTTCCACAGGGCACAACAGCGAGCCAGTGAGCCAGAAATGTCTCCTCTCTGCTGCAGCTAGCTAGCCTGTCACCAAAATAAGCTCAAGGTTCACCCGCACACGCGACTGCTTTATAGCGTTGCTGCGACTGCAGAGGTGCGGGGCTGTGAAAGGCTGCAGCCCTGCGGCACAGCCTGCCCTGAAGAAGGCTTTAGAAGGGGCGTAGAGACCTGGCCATGGCTCGATGGAGGCCACCAGCAGCTGGATCGCAGGTGGCAAAGCTGCAGGGCTGGGAAAGCCCAGGAAGGGCAGGGAAGAGCTGCAGAGAGCTGCCTCTGCTCGCGTATCGGCACCTGCAGGAACGGCAACCACGGCACAAAAGCTCTTGGGGGAGGAAGGGATAAGAAGCTCATTTCCATTCCTGGTTGAGCAGAAGTTGGCATTTAGACAACAAACTGCATTAGTAGGTATAAACACCCTAAGTGGCTATATAAATGCTGGGTTTGTACCTGTAATTAATTGTTCCCAGAATCGATTTAGCTCTGCAAGAAGGGACCTGCCTATTGTGGTCTTTAATGCAATCTATCCATATCATGTAATATGTAATGTGTGTATGCATGTCTGATAAAAATATATATAAATAAAAAAAAAAAAATCCACGTTTCATTAATATTTGCCAATGGATGGATTCCAGGCAATTAAAACTACTTAGTGCTGGTATTACAAATATACTTACAACTGACCAGTATCAATTAAAAAGGAAGATTTTAATCTGATGATTTTGCACATTTTTGCTTGCTTTGGGCGCTTGATTTTATTAACTATCGTCTCATGCTTTAAGCTCTTTGTCCCTAAAGGATTCGGAGTTTACGTGCGTTTAATCTCGTCTGCAGCATCGCGACTACCTCAGCGCCACAACTCTGCTACTCCAAGTTTACAGTGAAGTGTTATCTGCAGTGACAAATATGCCGAAAGGAAAACATAACCAGCCTAGATAGTATCTTTGCTTTACAAAGGCTGCTTGTGAAGCCTGTGCTTTGACTCAAAACTCCCCGCACATTGGCTTTTTAATCATGAGATCCCTTTTTCAGCACGGCATCGCAAGTAACAACTGCACCACAATGAGCGAGCTTCATAGATATGGGAATGTTTAGATTTCCCTGCCAGTGACTAAAGGCCTTTAGCTTTCACTAGCCAGTCCCAGCTCGCATTGTTGTTGCCTGTTGATTTGTCTTCTCTCATTATTCCTTGACATGCAGCTCTCCACCCACGCCCACACTAACAACCCTCACACAAAGCGCATTGAGGTATTAACCAGGTTACAAGTTCAATGGAAAATTACACTAAGATTGTGCTGTGTGGCAATATAAAGGGATGGTATTCACTCTCCCAAAGAGCCTGTTAAAAACACAGCTGGGTTTTGTTTTTTTTCTTTTTAAGCGTCCTAACAAAAACAATTTTTAGAAGTCAGGAATGCATATTTGTGTGTATATGTGTCTATACGTACTTTATGTATAATTACAACAGATAGACACAGGCACGCATCGCATCTCCACCGCTGACTGGCACGATGCAAACTCCCTGCTGGAAATTCTGCTGGATTCTGGAGCTCATTTAGAGCATCCCCAGAAACCCGAGCTAAATAAACAACCTCCTCCTGCTCTCAGCTGCAATTAGATACGTGAACCTATCTTCTTTTTGTTAGCCCAAATTACAGGCTGGTGGAAGTGCTGAAAGTCTATAAAAACGTTTCTTAAGAATCCCTCCTTATTGAAAACTGAAAATAAATTCAAAATAAAACTTAATGAGATTAACCTAACACAGTAACAAAATTTGCAACACCACACTATAAGGTTAAAAAGAAAATAGTATAATAAAGGAAATACAAAGGCTTTGGCATGGTTTTTACAATCAACAATGGTTAATTTTGATATGTAGTTGTGAACAACTTCAAAACACTTAAGTTTAAAACTCTTGCAAGCACTTTTAATTGATTAGGAATGAATTCTAGATGCACAAAAATGATTGGACTGTGAACAGTAGTACAACTATATCTAAGAACAATTAACTCTTGCCGACCAAAAAGAAACGTATGATGCATGAAAATGTGTATAAAACATCTATAGAATATTCTTGTCAAATATAAATGAAATTAACTTTATTATAGAAATCATTCTGGGAGATTTCTAGGGAAGACAAATACTTACATTTCGACATAAAACAAATTGGATTATATCGAAGACACAATCTACCTTTTATCTATCAAACTCTTTCTTCATCGAAGTTCTCTCTTAACCCCTGTTTGCACTTAGCTTCAGCCGTTAACAACCTTTGGAAATACCAACAGATATTTTTCTTACATAAATCTAGTGCGTATTGTTCCAGGTTTAATTATATGCAATGGAATGATACAAACTTGGAACGTCAATCCATAATCTATGAACAGATTGGTAGAAGTATTCGATATATCTTGATAAAACTCTTAAATTCGTGGCAAAGCTTGTTGATCATGGCTTCTTTTTTTTTTCCTTTTCCTTTTTTTTTTTTTAAAACAACTTCATGACCAACACAGATCAAACATCCATCCAGTCTACATTGTTCTTTTTTTTTTTTCATTATAACATACAAATGCCCATTTACAAATAATACACCAAAATGAATAAAAGTTTGGATACCAAAATGAAGATTTGTTCCAACTGATATAATGCCTTCAGTGTACAAAGGTCCATGTGAAAGTCTTTTCCATGTGTTACAGCATAGGGCACAGTTGCAGTACAGAAGTACTCTGAGAGCCATTCTTCCTTTATAAAATACTGCTGAACATCCAACTGTTGTCCATATAGTCATTTACGGAATTAACACATGTTTTACTGTAATCTTGGCCAGTATTGAGACATATCAGGTTCACTGCCAGGAACTTGAACTGGAACTGACACTCCAGGGGAAATGAGACCTGAAAATTGAGGGGGAAAATGGATATTTTAGTTTTCTATACACAGCACAATTTTTGCTTTACAGTTTCACAGATTTGTGCTTGTGTTCCGGTAAGTATTAAATCTTGCCATCAGCAGAGATGGCCTGCAGAATCGGGGGGGGGGGGGGGGGGGGGGGGGTGGGTATATTTTAAAATCCTATGCACATCTCACTGATTTGTTGTTATAAATAAACTGTCATGCTTTGAGATAAATGCTAGAGCCTCGGCTCATTTGTATCAATCGGGAATTCAGCCCAAAATACACTGAACATTTCTATTCATTTTAAGTGTGTCTGGCTTGCTCCTGCTTATGCTGACACTTACCCCTTTTTACCCTATTTTGCCTTCTTATGCATAGGTTAATATTTCTACAGGTTACCTGCCTCTCTGATAACTTCAAATCTTTAGCAAAAAATAGCCTCTGACACAGACACTGTAAAAACACGTTCTGGTATGAGTAGCTCCGCTGAAATCTAAAATTGAAATAAATGCTGCTTTAGAATTTAATTACACAGGGAAGATTTTGCGGGATGAGGGCCTCACTGAAGAGCTTTCCACGGCACCGCTATTCAAACACCACCTCTGTTAATCAGCCATCTTTCATCTACCCCTTCAGCAGCAGATTAAAAGTCAGATTTTCTGTTCTAGCCTACAAGGTGATACATTTTTGTCTTCTGCCTGGTTTGGCAGCTACTAAACACAACAGAGAGACCTCTCCCAGGGATGGGGAGACTCCTCCCAGCAAATACATGTGAAAAAATGGATGGCCAGAGCAAGGAAGCCGTGCTGGCAGAAAGGCGAGGGGAGCGCGGGGCCACTCACCTGTGGAAGTGGTGCCAGAGGTGCCCATCGGCTGGCTGTTCATGTGTGTCTGCATGTGAGGAGGGGTGTATGTATCATAGCTCCGTCCATTCACCGATGGACTGGTGGGCAGCATGCAAGAGTAGGAGGAGGTCTGGCTGGGTACCGGGGGCTATGGGAGCAAAGGACAAAACAGCGTTAAGGATCGGCCGAGGTCAGCACCACGTTACGCTCTTCTGGGTGGATGTGCCAGCCCGCAGGAGCAGCGTGCACAAGCAAAAATGAGCTTCAGTTTCAAATGTGGGGACCTAGATGGAAATCCCTATTTAGGAGCTCAACCAAGCAGCCTCTTCCCTGAGGTTTTAGTCTACAGAAACAACATGGACGGTCCCCTGCGCCTTTTCAGACACCCTTGGCGAGCAGATCCCTACATCTAGACGCTAACGAAGGTGTTGCGTACCTAAGCCAAGGAACCAAAGCCCTTGTTTGTGCTTATCTAGAAGAAAGATGTTTCCTGCCATTTGCAGCTACAGAGAGACAGAACAGGGCTGGCATCTAACCTTGCATTTGGTGGTGTAACTAAAAACCATTAGGGGTGTAACTAAAAATTACTCCGCTGAGGCGCACGGGCTGGTCCTGCAACTGCGAGCAGGTTGCACATACGCAGAGACAATGTGTGGGGTTGGGGTGTCACAAATGTGTGCACTGATCCCCCTTCAGAGCCTCCATCACCCCAAACCCACACATACATGTGCATTGATACCCCATCAGAGCCGCAGTCACCCCAAACCCGTGCCAGCAGCACCCCAGCAGATCCCAGGTAAATCTCCATTTACCTAAACTCCAGCCCTTAAAACTTCTCCTGCCTGGGGGGAGAGCAGCTGGGGGCAGGGAGTGAGGGGTGGCCCAGTGCCAGGGCGGGACCAGGCAGGGGCATCTCCTGCTCCGGGGTGCTGGTGGAGTGGGGACCAGTGTAACCCCGACACAGGGAGACAGCAGGGGAGCAGGAAGCGGGATGAGTAATTCCCGCTCTGAGCGCACAAGACTCGACACGTCTGCACATATTTCCTCCATCCGCACATCCCTGACACGCCATCTCTGAAAATACTGACAGCCTTGCTCGCTAAGCACACATGCTGTGCTCCTGGAGAACCAGCAACGCGCCCCACATCCACAGGGAGATGCCGACGGTTCGGCTGCCAAATTTCCTGCTCTGACATCGCGTGGCCATCACGTGGCATCACGTAGGCAGGACTTTCCCGAGCAGCTCACACATGCCAGGTCCCTGCCCAGGTGCCCAGCAGTGAATCAGGGGTCTCCTGATTTCCCAAGGGTCCCCTCCCGTATCAGCCTTTTGATCTTTTGTCATCTGCTCTCAGCCTGCTGCCGGGAACAGCACCACCGGCCTCCAACGTCACGAAATAGCAGCCTAGCCGACGTCATTTCTTTCCACGGACTTGCGCGACTCTAACTTTATTTGGTTAATTTTGGTTCAGCAATTAGTAACATAGTAATTGCCGCAGCGAAGGAGTCAGGCTCTCTAATCTGCTCGCCTGTCTCCAGCAGTGGTCAATGCTGCGTGCCTCAGACAAAGCTGTAAAACTCCCGTAATTGGCCAGCACCTTCCTAGGCCAACCCCACCATTAAAAAAGGAGGAATTTTGCATCTGAAAGGTCTATAGAAACAAACCCCAAAGGAACAGATTTCTTCCTAACCCAGCTGGTGATCAGCTAATGCTTTCAGGCATGAGGATTGACAGCTCTTGCAATTCTGGCTTAGCTGGCATAACCACTGATGCTAATCACATCCTGCCCTCTCTCAGGTGTTCCTAATGCGCTGCCGCCGCCACGTTACCTATGCCGAGAAGGTTGGATCCCTCCAGCAGCTTATTCGGGCAGCAGTTTCCACAATACTGCACCAGTGAGTTCCATAGGTTAACCATGGGGTTTGGTTCTCTTTTTTCCCCCCACAAAGGGATTTTTCATCCCAGATTTGTTGTCTTGTAATTTTGAGATCCTTTCTCTCTTAAAATTTGGGAAAAGGCTTGTCAGAGCACCAGGACTCACAGTGCCCTTTCCCTTGCGATTGTCCCAAAATAGGGCATCTTTTCAGAGGCCGGGGGAGCCTTCGGTGCCAGTTTCCTTTCAGCATCTTTTGGGCCTGTAACCCCCCGTCCTGGGGAGGAAGAGCCCCCGCGCTCCCGCACGCCCCGGGGGCCGACGAGTCCCGAGGGAGCATCGTGCCGTGGCGGCGGCGCCGGACTTACTTGCATAGGCAGGTTGTTGGCCATGGTGAAGCTAGGCATGGGCGGCAGCGCGCTGTACGTGTTTGTGAGCGCCGTGTCCGTTCTGCCCAACATGGAACCTGATGTGAAAGAGGAAACTATAATAGAATAGACAGATAGATGGACACATTAGTTTAACCACAGTTACAGTCGGCGATACAGTCTCAGAGTCTCATTTTCCCAAGAGGATGGATGAACGTGAGCAGGTCGGTGGCATTACCGGGGGTGGTTGGTTGCGGGATCGGCTGGTAAACGCTTGTGCTGAAACTACTACTGATGGGAATGTGGCTGGGAGTGTTGCTGGCTTGTCTTCGCTGGTTCCTCAGCTTCTCTTCCCTTCTCCACTTGGCCCTTCTGTTAGAAAACCACACCTGAAAATACAGCGGTTGAGGGACGTGAGTGACCTTACGAGAACTAGAGGCGCGGGGCCTCCCCCACGTAACTCAAGGCTGTGCTGGTAGAAAGCTGGCTTGCAGCGTAGCAAAGCAGCGTGCAAAAGCAAACCCCGGCTGCTGTTATTTTCCTGCAGTAGGAGACGGACAAATACCCGCTCATAAATAGGGCCTGCCCTGGGCTTTGAGAAGCCAGGAACAACAATATTAGAATAGTAATAGTAAAAATAATAATAGTCATAATCGCACAGCAACTCGGTACCTGTATCCTTGCTTCAGGCAGGTCTATTTTAGCAGCTAGTCTCTCTCTTGCAAACACATCGGGATAGTGGGTCCTCTCAAATTCTGCAGAAGGAAATGTTACCGTGTTAGCTGCAAAGAGTCAATGTGGCTGCCTGTAAAGTCGGAGTCGTTCCTGCACTGTCTATGCTCTGCTCTTAAGAAACATCTCTGTAAAGGCAAAGCTGAGCTTTCTCTGTGTGTGTGTGTTAGGAAGGAGGACGCCTTGCCTGCCGGGGAACATTGCTAAGGGGATTGGCAGGCCTGGGTGCAATGCTGCATCTTTCAAGAACCGGTGAGGGCTTCTGCCTCTGCTGAGGGGGTCCCCAAGGCAGCTCTGACCCTGTCACCAAGAAGCGAAATGGCACGTCGCTAAACAACAGCAGAAAACAAGAACAAAGATCTGCAGCGGGTCAGAGGCGAGGTGCGCCCAGGCCGGTCAGGGAAAAGGGCACCTGCTCCCAGCCCCGGGCAGCGGCAGTGCTGGGGACGGGCAGCGAGCGTGGGGGCAGGCACGGAGGGCTGCTGCCAGCCCCAGCCGTGCCCTCGCCTTCCCCGCGTACAGCAACGCAGCCCGGCCAGGGACACGGCGCGGTCAGCAGGAGACTTATCCCCCGTGAGAGGAGCCCAGGGTGTAATACCGATGTGTCGGTATGATCTGTGCCCCGAGCGCGTTCCCTTTGAAAACCTTTTAACAGCTTTTCGGTGCATATGGCAGCCATCGATGAATATTTGGAGCTCAATGAATAAAAGAGCGTGGAGGGAGCGACGGGCTTAACATATATACATATCTATAAGGCACATGAATGCCATGTTTCCGTTCAGCTCTTAATATAGCCAGGGCGCGTTTCGCTTTTCTCTCCTGCTTCAGCTGTAGGAAAAATGTCACTCACCTTTCTCAAGGGCTTCGATTTGCTCTTGGGTGAAGGATGTCCTATTTCTCTGCAGCTTGCGTTTCAGCTGGAGTCTCATTTGGGCCTCGTCTGAATCTTCTCCGTTAGAGCTGATGGAGTTAGTGTTTTCCCCTCCTCCCTCCTGTTGCGGACAGCCATCTGCGGAACGGAGAGTCGGAAAGTGAAACGCAGGTACCCTTGTTTTAAGATCCCTATCAGAGAAATAACGCGATTGGAAGCAGGTCCGGCCATGTTTGCTGACACCCTCCCTTAAAAACATCTCGGGTATCAAAGCGACGTTGCGCCAATGACACGGGTAACATGGAAACATTTCGGTTTCCAGCGTTATCGTAAACATCGGAGATGAGGAATTACGATCGCCTGGTCTTAATTTCATTTTGTTTTTCCTCTGGAATAAAACCCGCATAAAAATACTTTCCCCTGAAAGCGATTCTTTCCATGAATCGCTGCTGAAGTGCCATGGCAGTCGCCTCTGTCTGCTGCATTTATTTACCTATTGCTATATTTAAAATAGTGATGTTCAGTATTTCAGATTATCTATAATCAGTAATTCCTAGCTAATCAATTAGATGTTGATAGGTTTGCAGAAAATGCTATTAAGAAACCAAACGAAGCTTGTAATCTTTTTTAAAAAATATTTATCCAGTTTTTATTTGAATTCTGCACAGTCAATTTCATTTTAAAGGTTGTGAATTTAGAAGTGCCTGCATTGTTCTGCAGTTTTATTCAACTATTGTATGAGTGTGCATTGCCTTGACACCTATTACTGAGCACAGCTGTAATTATATCATCACCAAGAACAGGCTATAATTGCTGAAAATGGAATTTTATATTTAGATAAAAGGACTGTCCATTCTTTGTAATGTGTTGCACCAGAGAAAAGTAAGATTTCTTTTAAAATTTTAACATGTAATTTTAAAAGAAATAGTAGCGAGTTCACTAACTAGCTAAATACGCTGTTCTGCAGCTGAACGTTTGGCACACCATTTAAGCGGCACGTTTTTAATTAGGGCATTTCCACCACTTTTAATGTAATTTCTGCCATTAGAGAGGGGAAAGTTTCATTGTGCTCTCCTGTCGGGCGGTCGCAGGGGTGCGGCCCGGGCCCGGCCGGCTGCGCGGGGCTCCGCGGGCACCCGCGGCCGGTCCTGCCCGGGCGGAGCAGCCCCGCTCCCGAAATCCGCCCTCCCTCGCCTTTCAAGGCGTATTTTTCGAGGCGTTTTGATGTCGCATAAAGGGGGGAGACGGGATGAGGGACGCATGGGCTACTTATGCTAATTCCCTTGAAAAGTTACGCCAAAAATAAATAGCGACACTCCCGCTACATCCTTTAAATATTGTGGGAAATCAACTTTAAAGTAATATCATTTATAATCGGCGAACAATGGCCCCGGCCTTCAAAGCTCGGGGGGAATTGTGACAGGATCTGGTGGGACCCTTTCAACCACTTTGAAATGTTTTAAAACCCGAACTTTCTCCCCCATTTAAACACAGGGATTCAGCGGCCGTGGTCACCATATGGGCGGCCGCAGCCCCATTGAGGCGGCCGGCGGCGGGTGAATAGCGGGGGGGGGGGGGGCTGCCTTTCAGGGCACACAAAGCCGCCGAGCCCGGGCAGAGCCGCCCGGGGCCGCCGCCGGACCCCCGCCACCGCCCGCACCGACCAGCACCGACCGGCCCGGGGGGCGAGGGGGCCGCCCAAAGGCGGCGGGGGCGGCCGCGGCCCCCGCCGGGGAGCGCCGGGCACCCGCGGGGCCGCGCCGCCCGTCCCGGGGCCAGCGCGAACCGGGCGCCCCCCTTGCCCCCCCCCCCCCCTTATATTTTTTTAAAACTCGCGAAGCCACGGGCTGTGCAACCCCGTCTCGGTGCGCTCCCCATCTCCCCCCCACCGGGAGCCTTTCAGCCAGCTAAAAGTTTCACCTAGAGTTAAACTCGCTTACGATTATTTAAAACCCCCGCGCCGGACAATTAAGATATCTTCTTTTTAGAAGCTCCCCCCTCCTTTTTTTTTTTTTTTTTTTTTTTTAAAAAAAAAAAGCCCCTAAAAGGAGCGATCTCAATAGGGCTGTTCCACCTTCCAGACCTAATCCGTAAGAAAGCGAGTGAATGTCCGTCCCTATTATCCTATAGCCAGACCATCTGACGCTGGGTATAGGATTTGTTTCCTGGAAGAAAAAAAAAAAAAAAAAAAAAAAAAAAAGAAAAAAAAAAGACGCTGGGAAATAAAATCATTCCTTAGTTTCTTAGTGTCTTAATCAGTGAGGCGGAAAACAAGCAAAAAAAGATAGCAAACCAATTGCGGCACCTCTCAGCTATAGAGCTGGGATCAAAACATTGTAGCATCTGTTGAAAGAGAAAGTGTCTAAATCCTATAGAAGGCTTTAGTCTTATAAGAGGGGGTGGGGGGGGGAAGATAAGAAACAGTGTCTCGGTGATCCCTAAAACCACTAAATCACTGGAGAATTTCTCCCGGATAGAGATGTCTCTTTTTGTTCTGTCAGCCCTCATGTATCCATTATTTTATTCACTGCTGCATGGCGTTTATCAGATTGAGACCATATTTGTACCCCTCTGAGACCTAACCTCGCCTTATGCTTTTTGAGTAATGGACTCTTAAAATCCAGTAACATACCCCTGCAAGGGAAAAACATTAGAGGGAGCATGAATATTCCAGAGGAAATCCATTTTATTAATTTTAATTTGGCGGTGCGGATGTTTTACGTGCCTGCCTGCCTGCCCCTCGCCTCTCCTGCCCACGCACCCCCGCACCCCCGGCCCGAGCCAGCCCCGCTCCGGCTGCAATTTGGGAGAGGGCTCCCGGGGTTCTCCCACACGGGGCGGGGGTGTCACCACCACCCCCAGCAGCTCCGCCGCCCCCCGCCACAGCCGCCCCCGCCGCAGCGCTGGGGCGGCCCCGGGGTGCCCGCACCGCCCCGCTCCGCACCCGCGCACGGCTGGGCCCGGGGACAGCGCGCCGCGGCGGGGAGGGCAGGCAGGGGGGCGCCCTAAATTTTTCCATTTAACTCTTTTTCTTAAAAAAAAAAAAAAAAAGGAACAAAAAACCGGCGGGAACGGAGAGCGCCCGGGCCGTTTGGAGCCGCACGGGCGGAAAGTGCGCTCCCCTCCGCCGTTTGGCTCCCGGGAGCGGGGCAGGGAAGGAAGGACGGGGAGCCCCGAGGCCGGGATGCGGGGATGCGGGGATGATGGCGGGATGCGGGGGCAGCCCCCGCCCGGCCCCGGCCGCCGCAGGTAGGGGCGAGCCGGCGGGCGGCTGCCGGTCGGGTCCGTCCCGGCTCCGAGGGGGGACGTCGGGCAAAACAAAATTTAAAAAAAAACCAACCCAAACCCAAAGTGGGGGTGGGGGGGAAAGCGAGGGCTCCGCTCTATCTTTCTAGTGTCCTTCATAGATTGTTTTCTTCTCTTAAAACTGACATGTCTAATTGGCAAGCGGTGCCATATCGTGTCCAGAGGTCTCCTGTGGAACATTTCTACAGCTGTCTCCTTCAACTAGACGCTTATTCATGTCGCCTTAATGAGAAACAAAACGATCTCTAATGAGCAATTACATAGCGACAGAATTGTTCCCATAACAAATTCTTGCGTGTGACAGAAACATCCTTTGTACCAGATATTCCGCACACTGTTACCGATTTTTTTTTTCCTTGCGGGGTGAAAACAAAAAGCAGGTTGTTGTATATAGACACCTCTTCTAAAGGAATGACCGCAGCCAGGGGGAGAGCCGAGCCTCCACAGAGCCCGCATTCAAAAAGAAGCCATTAACCATCTTAAGTATGTAACGTAACATCCCATTATCCTTCATATTATCCCCTTGTCATTCCTACAACAAATACCTATTAATCTTCAGGACAAACAGTTTCCGATATTGACAAAGTTGTTGCGGGCCCATTGAGGAGGAACTGTAGTCAGCCCTACGGAGACGGTCACCGGGCTGCGGCTGCGGAGACCCCGGCGCGGGAGGGCGGCCCGGGCGGGGGCGGGAGCCCCGATCCCCGGGCGAGGTTCAGGACCGGCCCCGGCGGCGCTGGCAGCGGCTGCGCCCGGGCTGCCCTGCCCGCCGGGCCCCGCCGGCCCGCAGCTGCCCACCCCAGAAAATCGCCCGTGCCCTCGGCACGGCGGCGGCCGTCGGGGACGGGGCGAGCGGGACGCGCGGCGGGGCCGCCTCCGCCGGGCGAGGCCGAGCCGCCCCGGGCCGGGGAGCGGCGGCCGGGCGGTGCCTTACCTTGGGCGGGCTGCCCGGGGACCGAGGTGCCGGGGTACCAGCCGGGCCGGGTGCCCCAGGTGCCCGTCTGCCCGTTCAGCATCCTTAGCTTGTCGTACATCCCGTCGGCACCCATCTGTTGCTTTTCGCTAGCCAGGTTGCGTAGGACTCTGTTTATCGACGACACCTGGAAGGCAAAGGACAGGAAAGGCAATGGTAGTGCGGTAGCGCGCTCCCCGCGAGCCGCCCGCGCAACCCCCGCGCCCCTCCGCGCCCCGCCGCGCTGCGGGCGGCTCGGCCTGGGCGCAAAGCGGGGCTTCGCCCCAGCCGCCGCTCGCTTACTGCTGGCGGTGGCGCAAGCAAACAAACAAACCACGGGGGAGGGGGGGGAAGAAAAAGGAAAAAAAAAAAAAGAAAAAAAAGAAAAAAAAAAAAAAAGCCCCAAACCCAACCCTGCAAAACCAGAGTGATGGCTTCGACTGATGCTCGCGGTCCTGAGGCGCCAGGCGCAGGGGTGACCCACAATTTTTTTTTTTTTTTTTCCCCTCCTTAAAGGCATTTGTCAGATTCTGTATGAAAAAATGCGTCTGACCCTGCCACATGCAAATGATGTGAACCTGCTATCCTCTCATCTGATATCAAAACAAAGGAAGCAGAGGCTCGCTACGGCTACCCAGCATTGTACACGGCACACGGGAAGGTTTTTTTCATGAACTTACACTGGGTATATTATCGTTGGTACAGACCCCCTCTGATAGTAATCTGTCTCGAATCTCCCACGCAAAGATGGAGGGGCACTCTCGTTTATACTGCGCTATTTTGCTTACAACTTCTGGAGTCGCTACTCTCGGTTTACTACCTCCGATTGCCCTGGGTCTGATGGAGCCAGTTTCGTAATACCTGCCCAAAATTTTACTCACACATCCATTCGACACCTGGATAGGGAAGCGGACAGAAAATCACATTATTAATAATTTCAAGACAAAAATAAAATTGTTTAAGTATGCATTAAACAATGACAAGCTTACGTTTTGATTGTCCAGCACTTGGACTTTTGCATCTGCATGGGTCTATAACACAAAAATATACCTTAAATGGTATGAGAACTTACTGAGAGAGTCTTTTTTTTTTCTTTAAAAAAAAATTACATTCGTGGCCCTACCCTCTACAGAAGTGATACTTTAAAAACATTTGGAAGAAAAAAAAAATCCGCTCAAAACGTCATTCTT